>NC_138195.1:4240000-4265965 GCF_964194105.1 Spermophilus citellus
TCTCTCTAGGGTGCTGCACCTCAAGGTCCAACGCAAAGACCAGAGGCCTCCCAGGGCCCATCCTCCTTGGCAAGACTGAAGTCCAGTCTTCGATTGTGTTTCTGTGAGCCCGTGCCGCTCCTCAGCCTTTCCCTGGCCAGTTCTGCCATCAGGAAAGGCCTTGGGAGATGAGGGTCCTGAGGGCTCCTTTCCCAGCACTGCCCCTTGAACGCTCTCCAGGGCCTCCCAACAGGTTGTTTTATTTTATTTACTTATTTTTTGTCCAGCTTTTCTAGTTCTCCTTGGGAGGAAGATTGATGAAAACATTCTTCACCTTTGCTAAACGCAAAACTTTCCAAATTCTTTTTAAATACCCAGTGTCTTTGGTGAAACTCTATTGATGATTAACTATATATCAATCAATAATAATTAGGTTTGCACACAACTGCTCATGTGAAATACAGCAGGTCTGTTTGTGGATTTTTCTTAGGACTTCAAAACACACAGTTCTCTGGTGTTTTCCCCAGCAGGGGAGGGGAGGGGGGATAGTAGAGAATAGGATAGACAGCAGAATACATCAGACACTAGAATGGCAATATGTAAATCAATGGGAGTGTAACTGATGTGATACAGCAATCTGTATACGGGGTAAAAATGGGAGTTCATAACCCACTTGAATCAAACTGTGAAATATGATATATTAAGAACTATGTAATGTTTTGAACGACCAAAAAAAAAAAAAAAAAACAGTTCTCTGGTGTTTTCCCCAGCAGACACGGAGAGGAGTGCCAAAGGAATGAGCAGATGTCCCTTGGATATCACTGGTGGCAGCACCTTGGTCTGTAACACCCTGGGAGGGAACGAGCCTTGTGCTCTCCACCAGCCCCCGCCCCCCGCCACCTGCATTCTGTTTTCTGTCTTAGCAACACCAAGCTGGTCACTTCAGTCCCCTGGTGACCGTCCACTGCTGGCTTCCCTGGGATCTTAGGATGGAGTGACAGCATGGACCCAGCCACCCTGACCCCAGATGCCCTCCCCATCCCTGTTCCTATCATGCAGGACTCTCTCTGCCCAGGGTGTTAGCCCCTCTAGGCAGGGTCCCCCATCCCTCGGTCTCTCAGCGAGGACTTGGCTGTGCCCTCTGTAGTCCACCTTGTCACCCAGCTGTCCTGCATCTGCAGTGGTCCCTGCATACAGTCTCTCCTCTCTGCCACGCACTTGCCACAATTTGCATCATGTGTCTCTTTACCTGTTGGTCTGGTCCTCCCACACCAGCCTGTAAGGGACAGGGACAGTGTTTGTCTGCTACCCAGAGCACAAGGCCCTACATGTGGCAGGTGCACTTTTGGTGATGGCGTGAATGTCCCCATACAGTGAAATAGTGCTCAGCCTCAAAAGGAAGGGACCTCGGGTGTGGTGAAGGAAGCCAGAGGCCAAAGGTCACATGTGACATAGCTCCTTGTCCAAGTGTCCAGGAGGATGAACCCAGAGAGCAGAAGCCAGAGGGCTGGGGAGGGACGACGGGGAGTGAGTGCTCAAGCTCCCTAAGGCCATGGGAAATGTCCTGGGACTAGACCGTGTGAAGTCACACAACCCCGCGGAGACACAGAAACCACGCAACTATACTTTAAAGGACAAGCGTCATGGTGTGTGGACCTCACCTCAGTGCAGCTGTGTCTTGGTGATGGAGGAGTGGCTGCCGAGCACCCGGAAGCCCCTGGCGCTGGACCCTCCCTTACCACCTCCACACCCACCCTCTGCCCACTGAGTCCGGTCAGTGGTCCCACGTACCTGCCTGAGATGAGACCGTAGACCCTGCACCTGCAAATACATGTCCCCTTCCTGTGCTGGACCTGCTCTCCTAACATGCACACTGTGGAGTGTTTCCCTCAGTAAACCTGGAAGCTGAGCAGGCTCCTGGCGAGACAGGGGACATCGTGACGGTGGCAGCAGGCCTGGACCGAGAGGTGAGACGGGCTGTGGGGCCGGGCGGGGCCCTCCAGGGGTGCCGAGGACTGTCTCCTGCATGGGCAGGGAGAGGGGCACCCTGCAGGACTTGGAGAGGCGCTCCTGTGCAGGCCTTGGTACCCTGTACTGAGGGGGAGATGTCAGGGCACCCACTGCGGGAGCCTTGCCCAGCTCAGGAGAACCCCTCACAGCACGGATGGGCTCACTTTCAGGGCCACCTGGGAGCCCTGGCAGGCGACAGGCACAAGCCACACCCGTTGCCCTGAGCGTCCTGGGGTGAATGGCAAGGTCCCCCCCGTGTGTGGCAGGGACAGAGCTGGTGCAGACCCCACCTGAGCTGCTCTCCCCCCTCACAGGCACCTACGTGATGACAGTCACAGCCAATGATGCGGACGACGGCACCACGGCCAACGGCATGGTGCGGTACCGGATTGTGACCCAGACCCCTCAGAGCCCATCCCAGAACATGTTCACCATCAACAGCGAGACAGGGGACATCGTGACGGTGGCAGCAGGCCTGGACCGAGAGGTGAGACGGGCTGTGGGGCCGGGCGGGGCCCTCCAGGGGTGCCGAGGACTGTCTCCTGCATGGGCAGGGAGAGGGGCAGCAGAGGGGACCTGCAGCTGCCATGGACCAGCCCCCGAGCTGGCACGGTGACCGGTCCCCAGGGAGGCCCTGCTGTGCAGGCGGCAGAGACTGGTGGTCACTCAAGAGAAGCCCAAGGGAACCTGGTGGTTCTCAGGGTCCAGCCAGCACTGGACCCAGGATGTGCCCTGCCACTTGTCAGCTCCACTCTGCACACCAGTGCCCTCTGCAACCTGGACAACTCCTCCTGCCCCTGCCCTGAGGGACATGAAGTGCTTCTCTTGGAAATCCTGAGTTTTACTGAGTGGTGCACCAGGGTGGCGTGGAAGGCAACTCTGAAGCCTGTGGCTTGGTGGGAAGGTGAGGTGACCACAGGCACATCAGCAGAATTGGGGGGCCCAGTCATGGGTCCTCTGGGCTCTGGGAGTGGGAGTGGGCCTTGTGAGGCAGGCAGGGCAGGGCTGGCGCGGAGGGCACACAGGGCCTGTCTGCAGGATTGAGGTGTTCCCACAGTGACGTTGGTGGAACTGGGCAATGGAGGGCCAGAGGGCCAGGGGCTCAGGCCATGACAGCACCGTCCACCCTAACTAGGGGACCCATCCAGGCCCTGCCACCCTCCCCAGGGGTGGAGAACACGCTCCTGCTTGGCCTGGATAAGCCCCCGCAATTGAGGCTGGCCCTGGCTCTTCTCCTGTCCTTCAGCTCAGGAGAGGTCCCAAAGGCCTGAGAGCAACACAGTGTGGGGAGGGCCATGGGCAAGGTCCACCCAAGGTCAGCCAACCAGACAGACCCTCTAGATCGCCTGCTCAGGGTCCCCACCTGCCCTGGCCACCGGAGCAGCCAGGAGCCACAGGTAATTCTGCAGGCTGCGGCCACCGGACACCTCCATACCCATAACGGCAGCGTGGCACGCGCACACCTCTCACATACAGGGGCCCAGGAGCCATGGAGCCCAGCCGTCCTGGAGAAGGGGCAGGGGAGCACAGTGGGCGTCAGGCCGTGGACACTGCTCCCCAGGTGGCCCTGGCGGGAGGAGCTCTGCCTGGAGCTGCCGGCGTCCACAGGGAGTGCACTCCTGGTCCACGAGGAGGGAAGCGCAGAGATGGGGAGGGAGCCTTGGGACATGAGGGGAGGTGGACGCTGCCTCCACTCCCAGGCCCCTGGTCAGCAGCTTGTGCAGCCCACATGGGTGGGAGGTAGAGCCTGAGGGACTGCAGGGTTTCCTGCTCCAAGGGCCCCTGCCTGAGGTAGAGACCCCAGGCAGAGGCCAATGCCCATCGGTTCTTTTCCTTGTTCAGCCTGTTGGTGGAGGCGAGGGGTGGTGCCCAGTGGACATGCAGCTGGTGGACAGTGTCTGTCCTCGCATTGCTGCCTGTAGTGGCTGGGATGGGCAAGACGGGGGTGGGGAGGAGACACGTGCTGCAGCGGTGCTGGGCACGGGGTGCTGGGCTGCTCAGGGCCCTGGTGGGGAGGCCATCACATCTGTGCCACCAGAGAGCAGAGCTAAAGCTAAGGGAGGGACAGGAGGGTGACTCCAAGAGACGAGTTCCCAGGTGCCCGCTGCATTCGCAGTGCTCAGAGCAGCCCCAGAGCCCCCCACACACACAGATGAGCAGACCAGGCCCTAAGGGCCTGGGCCAGCTTCTGAACAGGTTTGGCCCCACTGCGCAGTTGGCCCCACCCGCCTCCGGCAAGAGAGCCACAGGCCCCACTTGCGTGTTTGTCTTGGGCCAAGGTCGGCTGATTGCGGGCAGGAGTGGGGTTTACTAAGACCCCCAAAGCAAGCATGGGGTGTGGGCTCCAGTTGTCAGGCCTGGGGGGAATCAGGGCTCTGTGGGGGGCCCTTGGGCTTCCTCGGCTGGCCAGGCCCCCACAGGAAGGAACCCCTTGTCCTGGGTACAGGTGGCCCTGTGGGCAGATCCACACCATCCCGAGGCTCAGCCCCTCAGCCTGGCCAGCAGGGACCTCCCACCCACCAACCAGGCCCCAGCAAGGGCAGGCGGGTGCAGCTGATGGCATCCTCCCAGGCAGAGGTGGAGGGGAGGCCGGGCCCACCCTGATCTCCAGGATCCGCTGGTCCCCAGCCTGTGCTGTGTCTGCTGCTGTCTGTCACAGGGCTTGAGAGCAGCCTGCAAAATGTTCCAAGTGGAAATGCTCATTTAAAAGCCAGTGGAGGTGAGGATAACTGGCAGCTCTATTGTGGGAGGGAGGCTAGGAGGCGTCCTCACAGCGCTCCTGCCCCAGAGCAGCAGAGCTCAGCGGAGGCTCAGGCCCGCTCCCGTGGGAGCTGTGTGCATGGGAGCGGTCGCTGCTCCTCCAGGGCTTGCGGGATGCAAGTCGTGACTCGCCACCTCTGCTTTGCTCTCAGGCTTCAGTGCTGACGTTCAACCCAGGGAAACTTCAGGGCCGCTCCCGTTTCTCCCATCGCCTCCATCTGGGCTGGAAAAACCGAATCAGGTTGATGAGCCAAAGCCCAGGCTCCACTAGGGGGCGCTGTGGGGGGGAGCAGAGCCACAGTCCTCAGGCAGGACGGGGCTTCAGGGGTGGGACCTCTGTTCAGTGCCTGGGGTACCCTTGTGTTAATGTGACCAGGAGGACCCCAGCCTTCCACAGAGTCACCGGACGCAAGGCAGGGCCACAGTGGGCAGCTATAGGGCAGTCACAGGCGGGACTTCAAGGCACAGGGGCTGGAGAGGGAGGCACATGGCCACACCAGGGAGTTCAACAGGCCCCCGCCCACATGAGCTCAGGGCACAGCCCGGACCTCCCAGCAGTGGCCGCAGGGCCAGGACCTGGCAGGGCCCAACCCTGACCTCCACCTGTGGCCACAGGGCCAGGACCTGGCCAGGGACCAACCCTGACCTCCCAGCAGTGGCCGCAGGGCCAGGACCTGGAAGGGCCCAACCCTGACCTCCACCTGTGGCCGCAGGGCCAGGACCTGGCCAGGGACCAACCCTGACCTCCCAGCAGTGGCCGCAGGGCCAGGACCTGGCCAGGGCCCAACCCTGACCTCCACCTGTGCCACAGGGCCAGACCTGGCAGGGCCTCCAGCCCCCCATTCTTCCCTCTGCTAACTGAGGCTGAGCCAGGAAAGCTGGGCTGCCCCGGCCACACACAGGACACCTCTCCTGGGCACCTCAGCCTCCTAGGGAGTGAGGTGGGGGCCCAGGGTGGTCAGGGGTGTCAGCGAAGCCATAGAACATGTCACTTGAGCTGCTCCCCCTGGTGGGGGAGGAGGCTGACCTGGCACAGCCACAGGACAGCGGTGCTACCAGGCCCTGTTCCTTCCTCCCCATCCCCCGCCTCCTCCCTGAGCCTTCCTCCCCCTTTCCCATGCCCCTCCTCCATCCCTTCCTCTTCCTCTCTCCTTCCCCACCCTCCTCTTCCTCCCCAACCCTCCTCCTGCTTCCCTCCCCCCCTCCCCTAGCCTTCCCTTCTGCCCTTGTCCACCCTCCTGTGCCCACCCTCCTGCTCCTCCCCCGGCCTCCCCGCCCCCTCCCCCTGCCCCCATCCCCTTCTCACTCCCCTGTCCCTCCCCTCCTGCCTCTCCCCCCTTATTCACTGTCCCCTCCTGTCCTCCCCCACCACATGGTCCCTCTGCCCTATGGTGATTCTTGGCTCCAGTGGAAGCAAGGGGAGTGGCTGCGGGAGCCCTGGGTGACCAGGCCCAGTGTCCTTCCCTGTGGGGCTGGTGCTTCCTTGAGCTCCCTGCTCTCCCCCGCTGACCGGAACAGGAGCTCCTGTCTCTGGGGCAAGGTCGCCTGCAATGGATCCGGGCTTGGGAAACCAGTGGCCAGCAATACGGCAACCGGGTCAAGATGACCCATCTCCAGGCATGTGCAGGGGGTCCCCTACCGTCCTGCTGCTGCAGGCCCCAGGGCCTCTCGCAACTCAGGCCTGAGCTTTGGCCCAAAGGAGACATGACCATCTTCCTCGTGGGGTCCTGGTCCTGCCTCGGCTACAGGACACCCCACAGGGTTGTGTTGGACGCGACAAACCTGGTTTCACCCCCCAGGACACCCGCACCCCGCGCCACGCAGCAGGCAGTGCACGGGGAGCCTGGCGTCCTGGTGGAGTGCCTGGGCCCAGCGAGCGGCCTCTGCAGGAGGGGAGACCCGCCAGCCCCGTCTCATTGGGGGAGCCGTGAACTGAGCGCTCCTACGGATCAAACCTCAGGAGAGACTCCAGGTGGCTCTGGTACCTGGAGGCTCCCTGCCCTCCCCCCAGTGGGTCCTAATTAGAATATTCATGGCCTCGTCCAAGGTGAGCACCCGAGCTCAGTTATGAGGTGAGCAGGTTCTTGGAGACAGCGCACTGCTCCAGGCTGCGCCAAGTAATTAGCTCCGGCTGCCCTGTTCCGACCCTGCCAGCTGCGCCTGATGAAGTCCATGTCCCTGTGAGAGACCCCTCGGCCCCTCCTCCTGCAGATGGCCATCAGCGTCACCTCCTCAGTCTCACACTTCAGTCGTCAGGTGGCACTGCCCCTCCTGACCCTACTGGGAGTTCATCTCCATCGTGACTGTCACACAGAGACACTGTTGGTGACAAAACCAGTGCCTCCCTCTGCTCAGCAGAAGAGTGACACCTGGGGAAATCAAGGGACACATGTTCCACTGTGTCCCACACCTACGGCCACAGCCCCTCCCTGCCACGGGCGCGAGGGGGCGCGTGCTGTCTTCTGCAGCAACACCCGTGGGCTCAGCACCCAAGACCTCCTCCTGGGGTGGACGCAGAAGAGGACACCTGGGGCGGAGGCATGCCGTCCTGAGTCCAGCCTGCCCTCTCCTGTCCTCAGACCTGTCCCCACCCAGTCGTGCTCACAGCTGCCACAGTGTTGTCACGGCACACGTGTGGCTCTGTGCTGGGGGACCCCATGGCCAGCGTCTGTCCCCTGTGCACCCAGTGAGCAACAGCCTGTCAGCCCATGTCCAGAGGCCAGATTCCTGGGGAGCCGCCTGGCCATGGGCTGGCCTGATCAGCCAGAAACTGACTTGAGAAGAGGCCCCAAAAAGACATGTCCAGGTCCCACCCCCGGAGCCCTGAGTGTGACCGTGTCTAGGAAAAGGTCTTTGCAGATATGAAAAGTGTTAGGGTCTGGAGAGGTCTTTGGGGTAGGGTGACCCCACCATGGACCAGCGTCCCGATAAGACACAGGTGGAGGGACACTGGGAGAGACACAGGGGAGATGGCCACACAAGGAGGCAGAGACTGGAGGGATGTGGCCTCAAGCCAAGGGACACTGGTGCCACCAGGAGCTGGAAGAGGCAGGGAGGGTCCTCCCAGGAGACCCTGGAGGAGGCCTCAGACCTTGGCCTCAGACCTCTGTCCCCAGATGGCTGTCTGAAGCCACACCATGTGTGTGGCCATTTGTTGTGGAGCCCCCGGAGACAAGGACGTCCCTGGGGCTTCTGGGGGTGGGGGGAGGCCCTCACTTTTACATCACCTTCCTGAGGAGGGGAGACCCACAGAGAAGAGAAGCCACCGTGAGTCGGCAGGGCCGGGAGCCAAGGTGAGTGAGGGTCGCCGAGGCACGGGGAGTAAGTAGCCCTCAAACCTCGGCTGGCCTCGGCAGAGCAGGACGCAGAGATGCTGCTCACAGGGCCACCGGGGTGACCGGAGAGAGCAGTTCCTGGCCCATCCCCAGCGCTGAAAGAGCACTGGTTGGCTGCTTCACCCATCACTTACCATCCAGCCCGCCCCCATGGGGCCCTGCACGCTGCTCCCCAGGGCAGAGACAGACTGCGAGGCCCGGGAACATGGCTGGATGGGACGACCCAGTGGTGATGAGGTCCCCGTGAAGGACATAGAGACCCAGATGGACGTAGCGGGAGCCTCCAGGAGTAACATGGGGGCCCGAGGGCTAAGGACACCCAGGAAGCCAGCGCCTGCACATCCCGCTCCTGCGTTGGGCCCCCGCCAAGAGGGGCCCTGCCTGGAGGAGACACCGAGGGCCTCTGGGGTTCCCTCCTTAGCACCTGCCCTGCCAAGGCCTCCTCTGGACGCTTTTGTTCAGAGGTCCCCAGAAGTGGGCTGGCAGGAACAGGGCCAGGCACTTCTGCAGGAGTCTCCACTGGGAACAGGGAGGACTGCAGTCACAGCCACATGTGTGTGTGAGCAGTGGTCACTTTGTGACCACCCCCCGGCCACGGCCAGTGCAGGAGTTCATCAAGATGCATCCTGATTTCTGGGCTGGTACATGAGGCCCCAAGCCTCCCTGGCTATTGCATGGTCACTGGGTCCCCCCAAGCAAGCAACCGGAGACTACTCCCCTCCAGGGCCAAGGCAGGTGTGTGTGTGACACACCTGTGTGCACACATTGAGTGTGCACCCGTGTGGGTGGGTGGGCCTACTGCCTGGTGTGCCTCTGTGTGCCTCGGGCACTGCCCGGTGTGCACAGCCCCGTCTCCCAGAGGTGTGCAGGCAGGGTCTGCTCCTCTCACCTGCGTCCACTGAGAAAACCCACCCAGAAGGACGGAGGAGCTCTACAGGACTCTGGGGTCCACTTTCCAGGGAACTTGCAGACTCCGCGGGCAGCCTGGCCACCTGGAAATGGTGGTGGGGTGAGAAGTGGTCAGGAGGGAAGGGGCTGCTGTGAGGAGGCCAGGGCAGGAGGCTCGTCCTCCACAGAGCCTGGGGAGGGACTGTCAGAAACACGGAGGCGCTGCAAGAAATTGGACAGGCGCTCGGAGGCCGTGGGAAGGTGAGCCTTTACTTGGGCCAGAAGGGCTTCTGGAAGCCGGCTGGAAGGCCCCTGGGCAGCAGGGCACCTGTCTGTATTCCTGACGCTGCGCTGCCCTGGGTCCTGACTGGAGACGCAGGGATGCAATCTACGTGATCGGCTCATTTTAAAATTGGACCGGGCGAAGGGCTACAGTTAGAATGGCCACCCTGAATCCAGTGAAGGCTGAACACACATTCTGGAAACACCACCAGACTCCCTGTTTCCACGGGGTGAGCGGCTTTCCCACTAACCAGGCTCCGCAGCCATCGGACACCCCCAGGGAGCCACCAAAAGCAGAGCTGCCAAGCCGCGGCCACCACCCAGATCCCCTCCCACCCGGCCACCCTCGGTTGGGCAGCCTGGGAGCTGGGTTTAAATCGTTGGTGAGAAACACTGAACAGGTGGCAGAGACCACAGGTGGCCTCTCAACCCTCCGGCCCCAGAGCTCAGCATTTCCTCTCCAGCCCCTTCAGAAGTGGTCAGCCAGAGGGCTGGGCCCCGCAGGACTGCCAAAGGAAGTAGCTCCCACCCTGCCAAGGCCGCCCCAGGGAAGGGGCCCCACAGAGACGCAGGGGATGCCCCCTGGTGGGCCATGTGGCCACTGCAGGAGCCTCTGCTGTCCAAGGGCTGCTTTCCGGGAAGAGGTGAGGAGGTCTGTGGAAGACCATCGAGCTGCTCTCCAGTCCCTTCAGGGACAGAGTTCTGGTCACCGTGAGGTTCTGCAAAAATGGATCTCAGGTGAGAGCAGAAAAGCTGTGGAGCTGCTGCAGAGGACACCTGGGCAGGAGCCACCACCCAGAAATGTCGCAAAACACCCAGAAATGTCCCGAGAGGAAAGAAAGTGCCATGTGTCCCAAACTGTGCAGACCAGGTCAGGCAGCCCGGGGACATCTGAAACCTTGACATGAGCAGACACAGCACACCCAGACCGGCCCAGGAACGTGCCTCACAGCCCGGCCCCGAGTTTCCAGAGCCCTCCTCCCAGCCGCGGGTCCCCTCGGCCACTCCCTGGCGCCAGCGCGGGAGACAGAGGCAGAGAGAAGCAGCCCACAGCTCCTCCCTCCAAAGCACGGTGAAAGGAACCACAGAAGGCCCTGTCTCCTTTGAGGGGATGAAGCCATCAGCCACCCCAGAGCCACCAAGCAAGCCCCAGGCACTGACACCGGCTCTTCCCCCGTCTCACGGGTTTCCCTGCAGCGCCGTGCTGTGCTGGGCTGGCCACACGTCCACCCTGGAGCAGCAGCCGGGGTCACAGTGCTCGGCAGGGGCGCAGCCTGTTCCTGCTGGGGCTCAGTGAGAGGGCACACTGCCCAGGCCAGGCCGCAGAGGGACCCTGGACAGCCAGGGGCTGGTCACAAGCAGGGGCCCTTGAGAACAGCTGGGGTGGCCTGCTGGGACAGATAGGCAGCGTCCATTCCTCACAGGGGTCCCTGGCAGGACCATCGGGGCTGCGCCTCAGCCTCCCCCAACCTGGTACTCTCCTTCCTCTGCACCCAAACCCACCGCCCCCTCCAGGAAGCCCTCACTGGTCATCAGCAGCCTTCCTTGGCAGCTCGTCTTCCCTCAGCACCAGCGAGGGGGACGAGACAGCGACGGGGAGAGGAAGGCAGTGTATGAGAGCCTCGGAACCTCCGCCCGGCTGCAGGCTGAAGCAGAGACCTCCGTGGCCTCCCTGCCTCAGGCCCGGAGGAGCTGCTGTCTCAGCTGAGCTCCCCAGAAAGCTCACCTGGGCCCAGACAGAAGGGGACCCCCGGGGTCATGGGTGGGGGCAGCTGGGCCATGGCCCTGAAGATCCTGAGGTGGGGTCCCTCAAGTGTGCCGAGGGCAAGGTGGAGGGTGGAGTGACAGGTGCTTCCCGTGCCGCAGCAGGACCCTCCTGGGGTGTGAGGAGGCCCCTCCCTGAGGGTGAGGACCCCAGGAAGCCAGGTCCCAGGGCAGGGCTGGACAGAGCGGGTTTGCAGAGGGCTGGCAGGTGTTGGGCAGGCGAGGGCAGGGGTGGCCCCCATTCAGAACCATCCCGGGGCACCCTCTGAGAGGACGCAGGCCCAGCCCACCCCTGGGGACAGCCTCAGAGTCGAGGGAGCACGGGCACCTGAGGTTCACCTGGGCCAGGTGGGATGTGTGCTGGGCAGTGCCTCCCCCACACCAGGATGCAGCCCAGCTGAGGGGCCGCAGACTCAGGGCTGGTGTTGCTGGAAGCTTGGTCCTGGTCCCCAGTGCCAAAACAATAACGAGGACACGGTTTTGAGAAAGAGGAGAGTCTTATTGTTTTGCTAGCAAAATAGAAACACAGGGGACTCCTGCCCCAGAGGCTGTGAGTCTGCCCAGCCAAGGCAACAGAGGGGTTTTTGGTCTTGGTCTTGGTTTTCAGTAGTGGTTTATTTTGTTGTTGACACTGTTCTTTCAGAAATACATGACAGTAGAGTGCATTTGACATAGCAGATATACGTGGAGTGTAACTTCCCCTTCTTGTGGTCGTACACGATGTGGAGTTACAACTGTTGTATATTCAAATATCCATAGGAAAGGGATGCCTGGTTCATTCTACTGTCTTTCCTATTCCCAATCTCTCTCCCTTCCCTTCATTTCTCTTTGTCTAATCCAAAGAACTTCTATTCTTTCCTTCCCGCAACATTGTGTGTTAGCACCCGCATATCAGAAAGAAAATTCAGCTTTGGTTATTTGGGACTGGCTTATTTCACTTAGCATGATAGTCTCCAGTTTCATCCATTTACTGGCAAATGCCATAACTTCACTCTTCTTTAAAGCTGAGTAATATTCCATTGGATATATATACCACATTTTCTTAATCCATTCATCTGTTGAAGGACACCTAGGTTGTTGGTTCCATAGTTTAGCTATTGTGAATTGAGCTGTTATAAACATTGATGTGGCTGTGTCATATAGTATGCTCATTTTAATTCCTTTGAGTATAAACCAAGGAGTGGGATAGCTGGGCCAAATGGTGGTTCCATTCCAAGTTTTCTAGGAGTCTCCATACTGCTTTCCATAGAGGTTGCACCAATTTGCAATGTATGATGAGGGTGCCTTTCCCCCACATCCTCGCCCACATTTCTTGTTGCCTGTATTCTTGATGATGGCCATTCTGACTGGAGATGGAATGAGTACAGTTTTGACTTGCATTTCTCTAATTGCTACAGATGTTGATCACTTTTTCATGTTTGTTGCTCAATTGTATTTCTTCTTCTGTGAAGTGTCTGTTCAGTTCCTTGGCCCATTTATTGATTGGTTATTTGGGGTTTTGGTGTTAAGTTTTTTGAGTTCTTTATATATCCCAGAGACTAATGCTTTATCAGAGGTGCATGTGGTAAAGATTTTCTCCCATTCTGCAGGCTCTCTCCTCACATGATTGATTGTTTTGTTTGCTGTGAAGAAGCTTTTTAGTTGATTCCATCCCATTTATTTATTTTCATTTCACTTCTTGTGCTTTAGGAGCTGTTGAGGAATTGGGCTCTGACATGATAGAGAGTGGGTCCTGCATTTTCTTCTATTAGGCTCAGGGTCTCAGTTCTAGTGCCTAGGTCCTTGATCCACCTTGAGGTGAGTTTTGTGCACAGTGAGAGACAGGGGTTTAGTTTGATTTCACTACTTATAGATTTCCAGTTTTCCCAGCACCATTTGTTGAAGAGGCTGTCTTTTCTCCAGTGAAAGTTTTCGGCACCTTTGTCTGGTCTGATATAACTGTTTTTATGTGGGTTGGTCTCTGTGTCCTCTGTTCTGTACCATTGGTCTACATGTCTGTTTGGGGGCCAATACCATGCTGCTTTTGTTACTATAGCTCTGTAGTACAGTCTAAGGTCTGGTGCAGTGATGCCTCCTGCCTCACTCTTCCCACTAATGATGGCTTTGGCTATTCTGAGTCTCTTATTTTTCCAAATGAATTTCATGATTGCTTTTTCTATTTCTATGAAGAATGTCATTGGGATTTTAATAGGAATTGCATTGAATCTGTATAACACTCTTGGTAATATGGCTATTTTGACAATGTTAATTCTGCCTATCCAGGAGCAAAGGAGATCTTTGCATCCATTTCTTTTAATGTTCTGCAGTTTTCATCGTAGAGGACTTTTACTTCCTTTGTTAGATTGAGTCCCAATTTTTTTTTTAGGCTATTGTGAATGGGGTAGTTTTCCTAATTGCTCTTTCAGTGTATTCATCACTGATGTATAGGAATGCACTTGGCTCATGAGTGTTGATTTTATCTCCTGCTATTTTTCTGAATTCATTTATTAGTTGTAGAACATTTCTGGTGGAATTTTTTGGATCTTCTAAATATAGAGTCATGTCATCAGCAAATAGTGACAGTTTGAGTTCTTCTTTTCCTATTTGTATCCCTTTAATTTCTTTCTTCTAATTGCTCTAGCTAGAGTTTCAGTGACCATGTTGAATAAACGTAGTGAAAGAGGACACTCTTGTCCTGCATGTTTTCTTTTTTCTCCATTGAGAATGATTGGGTTTAGCCTAGATACTATTACAGTGTTGAAGTATGTTTCTAGATCCCTGGTTTTACAGTGTTTTGAACATGAAGGGTGCTGTACTTTGTCAAACACTCTCTTTCCATCTATTGAGATGATCGTTTGATTCTTGTCTTTAGTTTATTAATGTTTATTGATTTCTGCATGTTGAACCAACCTTGCGTCCCTGGGATAAACCCCACTTGATCGTGAAGCACAATCTTTTTAATAAGTCTTTGCAAAATATTGCCAGTATTTTATCAAGAATGTTTTATCTATATTCATGAAGTTTTTTTCCTCATTTGTCTTGTCTGTTTGGGGCATCAAGGTCACACTAGCTTCATAGAATGATTTGGGGAGGGTTTCCTCCTTTTCTGTTTCATGGAATAATCGGAGGAGGATTGGTGTGGACTCTTCCTTGGCAGCTCTGGTAGGACTCAGTGAGAATCCTGTGCTCCTGGGCTTCTCTTTGTTGGTAGGCTTTTGGTGGCACCTTCAATTTTAAATTTTCTAGTCCTCCTGATTCAATGTGGGGAGGTCATATGTCTCTAGAAGTTTGTTGATGTCCTCAAGATTGTCAATTATAATATAAATTTTCAAAATAGTTTCTGATCATCTTCTGTATTTCAATAGTGTTCGTTGTGACCTCTCCTTTTTCATGGTGAATTTCAGTAACATGATTGGTTATGCTAAGGCTTATCGGCTTTTCTTTTCTTTCTTTTCTTTTTTTTTTTTTTGGCTTGTTTCAATTTCATTGATTTCAGCTCTGATTTTAATTATTTCCTGTCTTTTGCTGTTGCTGTTGATTTGTTCTTCTTCTTCTAGGGCTTTGTGATGTAATGTTTGGATATTTATTTGGTGACTTTCTATTCTTTTAATGAAGAAAGAATATACTCTTTGGGTATACCGTTTGGAGTATAAATATTTATGATTGTTATGTCTTGTTGATGTACAATTTCCTTGAGCAGTATGAAATGTCCTTCTTGGTCCCATCTGATTAACTTTGGCTTGAAGTCCACTTTATCTGATGTGAGGATAAAAAGTCTGCTTATTTACAAGACCCATATGAAGGATATTTTTCTCCCATCCTTTTACCTCCATTCTGTGGAGGTCTTTGCCCATGAGGTGAGTCTCTTGGAGACAGCATATTAATGGGTATGGTCTTTTAACTCAATCTGCCAGTCTATATATCTTTTGATTCAATCTGCCAATCTATAACTTTTGATTGATGAGTTGGGACCATTTACATTTAATGTTATTATTGAGAAATGATTTTTATCCTCTGCATTTTGATTTATTTCTGGTTTTTAATCTGACTGTTCTTCTAGTGTAGTTCTTCATTTTGCTGGCTTTCACTTTTATTTTTCATTTTTTTTCATGAAATATTTTATTGAATATGTTTTGTAGTGCAGTCTTTCTAGTTTTGAATTTTTTTAACTTTTGTTTATCATGGAAGGTTTTAATTTCATTGTCTGAAGCTTAATTTTGCTGGGTATAGTATTCTTGGCTGACATCCATTTTCTCTCAGAGATTGATGTATATTATTCCAAGACCTTTTAGCTTTGGGGTGTCTGGGTTGACAAATCAGCTGAGATCTGAATTGGTTTCTCACAAGATGTTACTTACAGTTTTTCTCTAGCAGCCTTTAAAATTCTATCCTTATTCTCTATGTTAGGCATTTTCATAATAATGTGCCTTGGTGTGGATCTGTTGTATCTGTATATTTAGGGTCTTGTGTGATATTGTATTTGCTAAGCCTCCTACATTTGATTTTCCATTTCATTCTTTAGGTTTGGGAAATTTTCTGATATCATTTCATTGAAAAGATAGTGCATTTCTTTGGTTTGTATCTTCAAGCTTCATCTATCATGATAAATCTTAAGTTTGGTCTTTTCATGTTAACCCATATTTCTTGGAAGTTCTGCTCATGGTCTCTTAATATCTTTTTCTCCATGATCAACTTTATTTTCAAAATCATATATTTTGTCTTCACTGCCTGAAATTCTGTCTTCTAAATGGTCTAGTCTGTTCATGATGCTTTCAAGTGAATTTTTAATTTGGTTTATTGTTTCCTTCATTTCAAATATTTCTGCTTGATTTTTTTTAGAATTGCTCTTTATTTCACTTCCTGTATTTTCTCTCTGATTTCACTCCTTACATCGTCTTTACCTCACAGATGAGTTTAACTGTGTACATTCTAAACTCCTTCTCTGACATTCTTCCACTGGGGTATTGATGGACTCTGTTATTGGGGTATCTTGGTTGGTTTGGGGCAATTTGTTCCCTTGCTTTTTCATGTTGTTGTGTGTCTCCCCATTTAACAGTGTGGCTCTGAGGCAGTCGAGTTCTTACCCTGTGGACTTAGAGTGTCCCTGAAGTCTCCCGTACCTCAGGGTTTATGACAAATAGCTACGGCACCCAATGCAGACAAGATACAGTATTAAACCAAGTAGTCCCTGCTCTGGCATCTGCCATGTTAACTGTCAGAATAAACAGAAGTTATATGTTTTTAAAGAGGCAATTCGAAGGCTACGTTCCATGTGTTCTCTATCTGAAGTGTAATTCCTTTGTTAATTTGGGAGGTAGTCATTTCTGAGACATTCTGGTGCCATCCCCAAGTCTGAATTCCTTCATTCCTGTGGTGACTCTGCCTAGGGTGGGGAAGAAAGGTGACCCTGTCTCCCCTGAGACTAGGGAAAGGAGAGAAAGAAAGGTCGTTTTAAAAATAAGTGTCAGTGGCAGAGCAGCAAGGGTGGTTTTCAAAGCATAAAGTGGACCATGGTGGCAGGAGAGGGCTAGAGCTGGGGGAGGGCTCAGCCTTGTGGTGACCTGGGGACATCCTGCAGGCCCCACGGAGTCTGTCCTGGGGCCACCAGCCGTGCACAGACCCACTAGGACCCCTCGGGCTTTACTGCCCACACCTTGGGAAATAGCTCTCGCCATACTGTCCACTCTGTATACTGTGCAATTTGGGTTTGGGCGTGTGTTGAGTGACCACCACCTCCACATAACTCCTGGATGCATTCATCACCCAGAGGAGACCCTTTCACCGACACTCCATCCCCACCGCCCTAGCCCTGGCGGCCACCCACCTGCCTGCCTCTGCAGACTTGCCCGGTTGGACCTTGCCCAGGAGCAGCGGCACTCAGGGTGTGCTGTCCTGCCCAGCCTGAGCTCCTGGGTGGGCAGCAGGCAGCGGTATCCTCCTGTCACCACTGGGCAGATGGGCTGCATCTGGTCCCTGCGGTCACTTGGGCTGTTGGCTGTGTAAATGCTGCTCCTGGGAGCTGCTGAAGCGCCCTTGGATCTGTTCCCTGGAGCAGGGTTCCCAGGTCATGTGGTAAGCAGGGCTGAACTGCCCACAGTGTCCGCCGTGCCGCCTCACCTATCCACAGCAACCACCCAGGGATCCTCTGACCGCACTCATGCCCAGGGCCGACAAAGGCAGATGGCAGGTGCTGAGCCACATGGGAAGGAGCGCCCCAGCCTGCTCCACTGCTCAGCACAGAGGGGAAGGGGATTCCAGCTGTGACCACCCGGGGAGCCCCAGAGGTGTGAGTCCCAACAGAGGGCCACAGGAAGCTGGCACAGAGCTGCACAGCCCTGTGAGGGGCTGGCCCTTCCAGAGCAGTGGTGGGCAGCACCTGCCCTGCTCCAGCCTCACCCGGGAAGGAAGGGTGCTGGGGTCTAGGCTCTCAGCCTAGATTCACCCCTGGCCACCTGCTGGGTGCACAGAGCCCAGAGTGGGGCGAGTCATGCTGGCAACCTCGCAGGTAGAACAGGCCCTGGTCGTCACAGGGAGGGGAAGTGCCAAGGGTAGCTTCAGGGTCCCTGCTGTTGGCCCAGCTTGTCCCAGGCAGCCTGGTTGGCTGTGCATCTTGCTGGGGAGGACCTCGAGGTCCTAGGTCAGGCCATCCACTGCGTGATTGACAGGTGCTCTGTGGAATCTGCATGCTGAGCTGTGCAGAGGCGAGAAGAGCCCGGGACAGCACTGTGGTTTCTCCTCTGCTCTCAAATTGAAAATGGTCAGATCACTGTTGGGTGAATTCACTGAAGTTCTCTGTTCACAGTGTGGCCGGCTCCAGGGGTCCCCCTGTTCTCTGTTCCCAGTGGGAGCCAGTCTGGCTGGCCACCAGGAAGCCCTGTCCTGGATATTCACAGGTGTCCAGTGGGGGCCACCCTGGACACTGCCCACCCATTCACTTCCTTTCATCTCCATGAAGGGTTGATCGTGAGCAGAGGCTGCATGTTCAGGGCCCCCAGGGCCTGCAGGGCAGATCACTGGACTCCAGGGCATGCCCTGGTCAGCCCTGACCTCAGAGGAGCTCTAGCCCCCCAGGGAGACATAGACCATTGGTAAGATGGGGGCCGGAGGACAGGGCTGGACACATGTGGTAAGCTGACTTCTCAGGGCCGAGGTGGGGCCAGAGACCCCAGAGAACTGGGTCCCGCCTGCCATTCTCCCGGGTCCCTCCACTGCAGCATGAGAATGTGAGATGCACAGAGTCCCGCATCTGACTCCCTGAACTCCCAGCCGTCACCCGCCACACAGATGAGACACACCTTCAGGAGCTATTTCCAGGAAGGCCTCGCGGCCCAGCTCCAGGGCAGAAGCTTGGATGCTGCCCACCGCCTCCCACATGCCCACAAATCCAGAAGGGGCAGGTGACCCCGGCTAGGCCTGTGAGGACACTCTGAGCCAAGCCACAGAGGAGCCTGAGCCTCCTGCCCACAGTCCTGACGAGCCATGGATCCCGGGCCAGGCCAACCCTGCCAGGGGTCAGCGCCCCACAGGAAGGCCACTGGTGCTCTGGGTCCCTGCGGGAATTCTTCCTTCTTACTGGGGGCGAGCTGCGCCCCCGGTGGCCGGCAAGCATCCCGTCCTGCCTCCCAGAAGTAAGCCCAGCCCGCCCTCTAGTGGCAGTCGCGGCCCTCGCCTGCCTGCGCACAGACCAGCAAGCAGCACGGGAACCTGCGTGCACAGGCACACACGGCACACACAGGCACACCCTTGTACACCCCGTACACACCTGTGGGTGCACGTGCATGTGTCCATTTCTAAACTGTCACTCCCCCAGTGTCTTCTGAGTGCAGTAGACAGGTGGGTCTGAGCACGGGCTGTGACCATGGCCGAGGGTGGCATCCTGCCAAGGTGCATGTGGAGACCTGGTCCTCTGGTGGCCTTCTTCCTGTTCTCTGATTATCCCTCCTGCAGCCCTCGGCCTGTGTGGTTCTCGAGGCTCTCGGTCTGGCCCCTTCTGCCAGGCCACACAGCAGTGGGGTGGCGAAGCCTCACAGACCAGTGCACAGAGAGCGGGGGGTGCAGGGGGCCCTGGGACGGGCGCCTGGGATCCCAGGAGGGGCCTGCAGTGCCTGTCCAGCCTTGGAAAGAGGCGCTGAGAACCCATGAGCTTAGGATCCTTCTTCCTGGGGGTGAGCTGGAAAGGGAGAAACTCAGACTCTTAAAGAACTAGAGAAACCGGTGGAAATGAAGACAGTCTCCAAAGAGGCGCCTGCTGCCCGGACACACGTCCTCTGTCTCCAGCCACAGGGCTGCCTGCACGATGCTGCCCGTCCAGTGGCAGGGAGGCAGAGATGGGATGGGGCGGGGGCACCTGGTACTTGGACTCACTTCTGTAGCCTGTTGCCAATGTGGTGCCTCCGCCTCAGCCCGTCTCTGCAGCATCCCAGCCAGAAGCTAAGCGCCGGAAGCCAAGCCCGCAGTGCCACAACAGCAGGCCCTTCCCGCCTCTGGGAGCGCCAACACCCACTGGCAAAGGGAGGAAGCACCGGGAGGCACACTGCCAGGCGTGGGCGGGCGGGTCTCCATGGGGATGGACAGAGAAACAGCCTTGTGCTGGGAGCCTGAGGGCCCTCAGACAGGGCCCTCTGCCATGAGCAGTGCCACCATGCCCAAGGCCAGCGAGGCAGTGCCCGGTCACATGAGCCTGTACCGCCTCCATGGCAGAGCCCAGCAGAGCTGCTGCCAAGGGCAGCCAATCCAAGTGGTGCAGACTGGACTCTGCACATGCCCACCCTGCATGCAGAGGCAACTGGCGCAGCCTGCTGGGACTCCCTGGGCACATCTCAGTGAACCAGGTACTGGGCACTGGTCTTGTGCTCACATCCTGCAGGAGGAAGAGTCAGGTTCATGCAGCACTTGGAGGGCATGTAGAGGGCCCTTTTCTGCCTTGGTCCCCAGAACCCTTGCTGCCCACATGGTGCCAGTGAGAGATGGGCAGGTCCCACAGACAGCTGCCCACCAGGCTGCAAGAGCCTTGGCCTCTAGTCAGGGAGGGGTATGCACAGGCCACAGCTGCTGATGGGGATCAGCATCCTACACTCCCACGGGCCGGGAGTGAGAGGCCGAGGCCCGCTGCGTGGGAACGTGCAGGAGCTGCCCGGCTCGCACGTCTTCCCACAGCCACACCTGGGCCCCAGACCACCCCACCCGTCTTCCTTCCGGCCTGAGCCCTGCCTGCACTTCAGCGAGGCACCCCGACCCGTGGCCGTGGCCCTAGCCTGTGCCTCCCTTTGCCAACTTCCCCCTCTGCTCCTCCAAACAGAGGATCGTTCCAAGGTTCTCTGGCCCCTGTTTCATCTGGCACCAAAGGCGACCCATGCCCATTGAAGGGCCCTGAGATTGAAACAGAGCCGACCTCCTCCTGTCACCTGTCACTGCCCCAAGGGAAAGGGACAGTTCCCACAGGCAGCCTCAGCCCCAGACTCTGGAGAGAGCTGTCCTCGGTCCTCTGCACCAGCCCCAGCAGCACGGGCACCCTGTCCACCAACGCCAGACTGACCTCTCCTCCTCGCACCCTCCCCTCCAGAAAGTGCAGCAGTACACGGTCATCGTGCAGGCCACCGACATGGAAGGCAACCTCAACTATGGGCTCTCAAACACGGCCACAGCCATCATCACGGTGACAGACGTGAACGACAACCCCCCCGAATTCACCATGAGCACAGTGAGTACCGAGGCCGCCGCGGCACCCGCAGGGCTCTGATGACCATTGCTGGCTGGCCACGGCTGATGTGTCTCTCCCTCGCCCTGTGTGGGTGGAGGAGCTGGACAGGTCGTGGATGGAATGGCCCCAGCACAGGCAGCTCAGGCTCGGCGGGCTCCCGGGCAGGTCCCCTTGGAGGAGAGCGGCCAGAGGCTCCACAAGGAAGGGCCCTGGGCAGGGAGCTTGGGCTCCAGTTCAGCCCTGAGAGTAAGGGACATGGCACCCAGAGGGGAGCAGCAGGCCTGACTGACCTCTCGCTGCTGGTGGAGGCCATGTGCAGCTGTGTGCAGCGGCCCTGCCTGGCCGAGGCCTGAGTGGGCCTTGGCCAGAGCAGGTGCGTCCCTGCATGACAGTGGACAGTGGACACCCCTGTGGCCCATCCACAGAGAGGGAAATGGTTGAGGGCAGCCATGCTGGTCGGGTCTGCTGGGTGGACCCGTGTGCATCTATTCAGCTTGGCCTAGGGCCCCCCTGCTCAGGCACAGGGACACTGTCCTCCAGGGTTGGCACTGATGCACAGGCTCCACTCCCTCCGGAGTCCCCCAGAGCACCAAGCCACCGCAGAGTCCCCTCTGGTGAGCCCCGTGGCTCAGGCCTGACAGGACTTGTTGGCCTCCTGTGCCACCCAAAGTTCTGCAGGCTTCCAACACCCTTCCCCAGCACCCTCCACAGGACTCCGCAGGCCTTGTGGGTGGGTGGCACTGCGTCCCCAATCCGTCCTGCAGGCCCTGTGAGCAATGCTGACATGAGAGGCACGTGGTCCAACCAGCTGCCTCTAAGAGGCCAAGACCAGGGCTGCAGGGGGCAGGGCCAGCCAGGGCTCCAGGGTTCCGGGGCTCTCCTCCCCACACACGACCCCTCGCTGCGCCGACCTCTCCCTGAGGGCAGAGTGGAGAGGGACAGTGTCCATGGGACAGCAGCACAGCCAGGAGCGCCCACCCATCAAGCAGCCACCAAGCCCCTGAGGGGTCAGACTGGGGTGGGCCAGAACACGGGGACCCTGGTGACACACAGCCCAGAGGAAGCAGGTGGCTCTGGGCCCCAGATACTGTGCCACCAGGGGAGAGAGGGGCAGGGGGCAGAGGGAGGACACCCTTCATGGTGAGCAGGTCAGCGGTGCTGAGGAATGCTGGAAGCCCGGAGCTCCTCCCCCAGCGCCTCCTGTGTCCTGCTGGGCCAGATGGGGACGCAGCGCCATCTAGGGGACAGGTGCAGCTGGCCCGTGGGGGAGCAGCTAATCCACCCTCTGACCAGGTGGGGTTGGGCGCCCCCCACAGGCTCCAGTCCTCAGACCTGCATGGGCAGTGAGGGCAGCCAGGGGCCCTGCGTGCTGACCCACTAAGCCTGGCCTGGGGAAGCGCTGGTGCCTCTGGCCAGGGAGGCGTCGGCTGGAGGAAAGTCCATCTCTTGGGCTACAGTTTCTATCTGCTCTCCTCCCCAGTGGGCAGCTGTCCTCCCCGCTCTGGAAGGAGACCAAGCAGAGCAGAACCCACCCCCCTGTGAGGACGCAGGGGTGCTGGCTGGCCGGGGTGTCGGCCCCTCCCTGAGCAAGCTCTCCCCACACGAGAGGATCCAGGGCACCATCTACCCCCGAGCAGGAAGCTCACCTAAGTGACCTGAGCAGGGAGCAGGGGGCACGAACCTGGCCTGAACCTGCCCCAGAGCAGTGCCAGGGCCGCCCGCCCCTCAGTGCTGAGGGCTCCTGCTGCCCCAGGGCAGGGGCACACCCTGCGTGGTGACAGCCAGCTGGTGTCTAGATCTTGGGGTGCAGCAGCTGTGGATGCTCTCCCCACCCCAGGGACCCTCACTGCCCCCAGGAAGCAGCTGAGGACCATGTGGCTGTCATGGAAACCAGGTGGAAGGGGCGCAGAGCTGGCCTGGCCCCTCAGCAGAGGGCACGAGGCGCGGGGTGCTGAGGGGTTTGGCCCAGCATGCCCACAGGAAGGGGGCGCCTCACAGATAGATGGGAGTGCAGGAGCCCTGGGGCTGCGTGAGATGCTGACCCCCAGCCTGTTCCCAGGTGCTCTGGAGGAGGCCTTGCTGACCTAGGAGGGCCTGGGAGCTGCAGGGATAGATGGACAGCCGGGGGCCAGGCTGGGCCTCACCTAGCTCAGCAAGAGGGCAGCCTGAGGTGGCTGGTTCTGCAGCTTGGATGGCCTGCCCGGGGCCCTCACCTGCACCTGGGCTGGACTTCACCTTCCCTGAGGCATGCCCGCCACACGGGAACCCAGGCCGGATCCCCCATCAAGAGTCCTAGTATGGCCCGGGCATCAGTGATGGGCAGGTGGGAGGAAGGAGCTCTGTGGAGCAAGTGTCCACCTTTCTTCATGCTGGACATCAAGACAAACCTCAGGCTGTCCCTTGTCGGTCTGCCTGAGATACTCTGAGACTGGGGTAAAATCTTGTGTTTGGCCCAAGATAACATGGAGCGCCCCCCCCCTCCCGAGAATCCCCACCTCCCTGCCCCCAGGGCAAAGGGTAGAGAGGCCGTTCCCTGGGATGCTGGGGCAGGGCGGGGACAAGGGGACCATGGTCCTGACCCAGATGGACAGAGAGTCCTCGCCTTCTGCCACCAGCTCTACACGCCGTCTGCAGTGTGCCTGTCTGCAAAAGTCAGGCTCAAGGTGTGACGATGTGACAGGCAGGGGCCCTGGGACACTGCCCAGTGGTGGAGAGGGTGGGGCAGGCTGGCCACACTGGCGCATGCGCATCCCAGCTTCTTATCAAGCTTGATGGAGGACAGTCGGGGCTGAGAGACCCACCCTGTTCCACTGTTTGTCTTGATGTTTAGCTGTAGATGGACCCGGCACCTCGGTTTTATTTATTCATTTTCATGTGGTGCTGAGGATGACTCAGGAAAGCCCATCCGACCCAGATCCGTGCGTATTCTAACAACATTCAGTTTGCACTCTCTTGCCCTTCCTCCTTCTGCCATGGGATGATGCAGCAAGAAGGCCCTCGGCAGATGTGGGCTTTGTCCTTGGACTTCCAGGACTCCAGCACTTAGTTGCATCAAGAAATCTTGCCTCCAGGTGATACTGACCTGCAGGTGGACAAAAATTCAGTCGGGAGACAAATAAATTCAAAGTAATTCATCCTTTAAAGAGAAAGGTATGTTAAAAATTTTCAGATAGCAAGGCATGGTGACACATGCCTGTAATCACAGCTACTCAGGAGGCTGAGGCAGCAGGATCACAAGTTCAAGGCCAGCCTCAGCAAGTTAGTGAGGCTCTAAACAACTGAGGCAGCACCTGTCTAAAAAAAGACGGGGGACATGGCTCCAGTGGTAAAGTACTGGGTTCAATCCCCAGTATCAAAGGATAAATAAGTCAATAAAAAAAAACACCTTCAATTCTCTTTAAAACTGGTAACAGACAACTACTGAAGGCATGGAACTGGGAATGAAAAACTATTCACTATATAAAGCAGAAATGTAAACAGAAGAATTCTACTGTATTATAGTCCTGTTACTGGAGAGGGAAAGGAGGGTAGAAAAAGTAGTTAGACACTGAATCGAGAAAGAGAATGAAAGAAATACAGACAGTGAACAATAGAAATGGGCGAGCTGACACACATCCAGAAATAGGCAGGGGAAGAATCTATAAAATGACAGAAACATGAAAAGATACAGCGAGAGACAGGCACAGAGTGAATTTCATGGAGGCTGCCAATCCCATCTTTTGGCTTTTGTAATGTTATCATTAAAAACTAAAATTAGTGCGTGTTTTGTGACTTCAGACATTAGGGGATACTGTATCAGCAATGCTTTCTTTACTGAAAGAATAAATGGGATTAGGAACAAAGGGGGCTCAGGCCTCTGTGGAGGACTCCCTGGCCCTGATTTTGAATCAGGGTTTAGGAATGTGCAAGAATGTGCTCAGGGATCTTCATGCTGGACAGTGCACTGGACTGTGCACTGTCCAAGGACTTCTTCCCTCACCTCTCATACACCCAAGCCAATAAATTAAGACAGTGAAAATTTAGCAGCTTGGAAAACAGGAGCATTTTTACCCTGCAAAAAATCACACAGCACTTGTCTAGTTTTTGAACTCGTTAAGCTCTCTTCTTTCTGAGAGCAGATCAATAAATTCACAGGCCGACTTAGTCATGCATGCCATTGTCTACAGAATAACAAGATTAAGAATCAATCAGGCAGGGTGGCACATGCCTGTAATCCCAGTGAATCTGAAGGCTGAGGCAGGAGGATCAGAAGTTAGAGGCCAGCCTCACCAATTTAGCAAGATTCTGTCTCAAAATGAAATATAAAAAGAGCTGGGGATGTAGCTCAATGGTAAAGTGCCCCTGGGTTTCATCCCCTGTACCAAAAAACAAATAATAAAGACTAAGATTAAGGCATAAATCTTCGTTCCATCACCATGTGGATAAACAGACAACAATCACAGTATAAGCTGCAGAGGTAACAGGGCTAAAGAGCAAGGAGCCAGCATCCCAAGGAAGGTTCTACACGGAAAAGCCAAAAGGAAATTCAGGGTAAATGCAAAATGCAAAGCATCATTGGAAAGGAGCCCTGGACGATGTTTCCAGAGTACATTCTGATCCTACTTAGGTGAGCTCAGAGCAAGCAGCTGACTCCCCCAGGCCCAGGAGATCTGTGTGTAGGAACAACAGCCAAAGAGAAGTCCCACAGAATCAAGTCCACGGTTCAAGTAGAGATGGTCCAAGAGGAAGTGGAGTAATAAGAGACATGGGGGCTCCTGAGGAGGCCAAAGTGGGCACACATCACCCTCTGCGGGCACACAGGTGGACAGTCCAACGTGTGCAAGTACCTGCTGGGTCCTTAGATTGCACATATGCTTAGGTCCAAAATCCCCATATCTAGTATTTTAACTTAAGGAAATAATATAGGTAAAAACATACAAAAGATGAGGTTAAGCGAGTCATGGAACATTTACATGTGAATTATTATGCAGTTGTTAAAAACACTGTTAAATATTTCAGGCAGTATATGAGCACTCCTAAAGAGGTCAAGTGGAGTGCACCTAACTCTACCCATTTGGAAAACCCTACAAAATTCTATGGACAGAATCAAAATGGCAAAATGAGATAAGGGTTAAAGAACATGAGAGGAGACATCAGCACGTTCGCTGTCAACAAAATTTTGGAGGTTTGAAGGCAAAGAGATAAGCATTAACAGATCTGACACACCTGCTCAGGGGACAGGTAATGATGGGAAATTAACTGGCAAAATAATTTGCTCCTCAGGAGCCC